>NC_135781.1:29161979-29203076 GCF_028453695.1 Augochlora pura
ACGCACTCCGGAAAATCCGTCCATTGTGCCTACACGGGGCTTTTTTTTATTCTCCCTCTCCGCGTCGGCCACGGGAACCATGGTGACAGCGGGTGGCGCGCGGGAATAAAAATAGGGGGAAAAACACACACAGAGAGAGGGAGAGAGAGAGAGAGAGAGAGAGACCGGGAATTCACGTCCGCGGAGAGCGCAAATATTTCGTGAATTCCCGGTCGCGACCGCGTTTCAATGGGCTGCTACGGGGGCCCCCGTATTTGTAGCAAACTTCGACTCGCGAGGCTTTTTAATACGCGCACGTTTCCCGGGCGACGTTCATTGTGGTAACCGCGGGCCGCCCATTGTCCGCCGTTGCGACGCTCTTTGTGTGCCGTTCGCCGTTGCATCTCGCGCGTCGACGCGCGCCCGCCCGGGAAAACTCTCTGCCCCAGGTAGTATCCGCCGCCTTTCAAGGACGGTTTAAGGAATCGGGCTCCTCTCCGAGTTTATCCGGCGCGGCGTTTTTCGGACCGCGTCTCTTTGTCGCCCGAGGGATTTGTCGCCGCAGCACACCCCGGGGACGGGGGGACGCGCTCGCGCGCGCGCGGCGAGGGGTCCGCCGAGAAATCTGAGCCCCCACGCTAAAATCACGTTACAGAAATTGTCTCGCCGGGGCCCCGTCCTGCGGTCCGTGCACGCCCGCTACGCCACGCCACGTTCGCCCCGTCAAATCGTTGGCACCCGCCGATCTTAGCTGCTTTAGACTTTCGACTCGCGGCGTTTCGGGCATTTTTAGATCGGAATGCGGTGATTCTTCGCTCACGTCTGTCAGTATAAAAATATTATAGTATAATATGATACAATACAATATAATATCATATAATGTAATTTAATATAATATGATAAAATATAAAATAATGTTATATAATATAATATAGTATAATACAATGCAGTACAGTACAGTACAACACAATACAATACAATGTAATATAATATAATATAATATAATATAATATAATATAATATAATATAATATATGTATATCTTCTAAATACTTCTCTACTTTTATCATTTTTAAAGAAAAAGAAATAATTCAAAACCTCCAAAAGCGTCGCCAAAAATACATATTAAAAAAATGCAATCTCGCTATTAAACGCTAATATCTATTATCATATCGCAACCACTTGACAAACTTGCTCCCTTTACTCCTTCATCGCCTTGCCAAAAGTCTTTTCATTCGTGCGAAAGAAACGTACGCAGGGAAGGTGTCGCACACGGAGAAAGTGCGTGTCCTTATCGATTGCGGCGTCGAACACGGTTTTTGAACGTTCCTGTACGCAGATATCCCTTTTCCCGACGAATAACAAAAGTCTAGCCGAAAGCGGCGGCCGAGCAATCGCGATCGAACACTGTGCCGCTTGGAAATTACACGGGATCCTCCGGACAGAGACAGGGCCCGGGGAGTTACGAGTTATTCAACGGTTGTCAGCGGCGAAAATAGCGGATCGATTCGCCAACGATGAAAAGTTCCCGAGGACCGGGGAGAGGGAGAGAGAGAAAGAGAGAGAGAGAGAGAGAGAGAGAGACCGATGCGCCGCAATTCTCCGCGTGCCCGTCGACTCCGACGATCGATCAAGCAGTCCGGGTGCCTGCAATTAGTCGGCGGGAGCTAATTAATTTACGACTCGATCGCGATTTACATAATTAGACGCGCCGAGTGGGATACTTGGCCGGGCGCACTTTTTGAGAGGCTCATAATTACTCGCGTCAATTGTATCGCTTTCCCCCTTTCTCTCTCTCTCTCTCTCTCTCTCTCTCCGGTCCCCTCCCTTTCTCTCTCTCTTTACGCGGGATTCCCGGATCATCCAGACGCTATAATTGCGCAAATAATCCGACTCCCGCCATTGTGCTGCTCTACATCCGGAAATTTTCCGCGGCTAACGATTCTGGACGGGGTCGAGCATCTTCGAGAGGCTGTCTTCCCTTTCTGAGGAGAAATCATCTCCCTTTATTAACACTCGGACCATGCATTATAGGTTGGATGTTCGCCGAACGCGGTAAAATACATTTTACGTCTGCAATTCTTGAACTTTTTTCTTTCATTTCTTTATTTTATTCTTTCATTCTATATTTTATTCATTCATTCTTTATTTTATTCTTTCATTTTATATTTTATTCCTTCATTCTGTATTTTATTCATTCATTCTATATTTTATTCATTCATTCTTTATTTTATTCTTTCATTTTATATTTTATTCCTTCATTCTGTATTTTATTCATTCATTCTATATTTTATTCATTCATTCTCTATGTTATTCTCTCATTCTATATTTTATTCTTTCATTCCGTATTTTATTCTTTTATTCCCTATGTTATTCTGTCATTCTTTATTCTATTCTTACATTCTCTATGTTATTCTTTTATTCTTTATTTTATTCTTTCATTCTTTATCCTATACTGCTCGAATACATATTTATTTTCATTTATTAGCCCCTCCTGCATTATTGATTAGTCTTCTCCGCTTTATTTTTTAATATTTTAACAGTATTTCTACAATCTTCGACTGCTTTCATTGTCCCGCATTTCATCCCACCTTTTATCTCAAAAATGCAAAAATTCCGCCTGCCATTAATTCGCGTCCAGATTGCTGGAACAAAAATGGATCTTGCATATTAACATTAACCATCGAACACAACTATTTGCACGATACAACTATAATTGCACGATAGTCGACTGTACTTCCACGTAGATCCACGTCTCGTACTTCCGCGGCGGTCAATCCCAGCAATGCAAACTAAATCCTCTCTACGCCTAGATTCTACCGGAAGTTGAAATGAGTTCGCGATGTAGACGACAGCAGATCGAGAATCTCTACCTGCTTATCACGAAAATTCGGTGTTTAGGTCTATCAACAGCTAAATTCGAAAGCGAACAAGTCGACGACGTGTAAGCGGTAAATTGAGTGGGCTCTCGATGTACAACACCTCACTTGATTTTAATAACAATACTATTTAAAGATCGTACACGGTGGAAAGAGACGTGGACAATAAGGATCAAAGAGCTCGAAGACTAAACGACGGTGTAATAAATGAACGTTCCTCCTCGGGAAACAAAAGCAACTAATTAATGGGATAAACCGAAGCATCGAAGACAATGTTTCGCTTCAGCGGATAATCGCTGTTATTAAGTTCCAACCTGCTGCAATATTTCTTCAATTTCCTAAGTATTGGCCCTTGGAAATCAATCGGGGGAGTACGAGGAATACACCGATGACTCTCGTGGCAAATTTTTATCGCTGGAAAACTTGTTGCTATTTTCTGACTTCGTGGATGTATTCGATCCGTCGAAGTGCAGCTGATAATTAATGCTTTTAAGTGAAAATGATCAGCGAGATCGTCAATCTGCTGTTACTATGCAAAGAGCATAATTGATATTTTAATTAACGGAGGAGTCACGTAAAATTGTTAATTAACTAGCCGGTAATAATTATCCTTTGACACTTCGACTGCAGTGTTATCCATGTGTAAATGAAGATTTAAAAATGAATATTGAAGATAACATATTGCTTCTCACAATTTTATTAGGTTCTCTGAGATGCCGGAATGTTGAAAAATGAATTGATATCGTACGACTTTTTTTCTCAATTTTAATTTGATTAAATGAAATATTTTAATATCATGACATTTTTGAGGTTATTGGCGTGGCAGTCATAGCGACGACCCTGTGCGACCGCTAGAAATTATTATTAAGCTTCCTGTGCAAAATTAAATTTTTCGAAGTAAATTGTATTAAATATTAGTTAAATATGAAACATGTATCAGCAATTCTAATAAATTGAAAATATAGAAACAGACCTCAATTTTTCTGCACGCTTTACAGTTCAATATTTTCTGCAGCCATATTTCCTATAAAAGAATAAAAATTCGCGGTCCAATTATTACATCGCGTTCGAAAATAATCTCCAAATGATTCTTTTATATTTATGAAACTGTTGCAAACGTAACTGTATAAGTCACAAGATTCAGTTTGCAGGAAATGCAGCGAGCCGTAAAATCCGGTACAACATAAATCCACAACGCAGATACGATAAGCCAGAAAAACCGTTTCGGATTTAGAGTCGACTCCGCTTCGAGCGCAAAGGGTTAACAATCACCCGATCCTCGTTATTGTACTTCCTACGACTTGGCAGCTCGTCGATCGTCGTCGAGAACTAGGAAGCAAGAGGAGGAAGAACTAGGAAGCAAGAGGAGGAAGAACAACGGCGGAGCAGGGACGGGGGGGCACGCGGGGGAGGAGGTGGGTGAGGAAGAAGCGACGATCGGAGCCCAGTGTCCTTTATCTTCTCGCTATTGGAACGTGATAGGCGTCGCGAGTATATACCGCGGGCACTGTAATCACTGTTATTTCATCGTGAACGGTAATGCTCCGGCTTAAAGCCGGCCTACTTATACGCATTACCCGGGCAAAAGGCAACACGCGTCCCCGGGGCAATCATCGTTCTCCGGCGTCATTACGAAATTGCCTCGGCAAATGAAATGCGCGTTTATACGCTCGCATAAACGGGCCCTCCTTAAATTGAGATTTATTGGAAAATCGAGAATACGCTTTCCGGGACGCCCGTAAACAGGCCCGTCCGACGTCTCTATGCTAATGGCTGAACGCTGCCACGGTATACGAGAGTCAACCGGGATGCCGTAACAGCCGTCAACAGTTTTAACCAGTCAATCGGATGTATGCATTTTTCATAGACTGGAGTCGATTGTGCGTAAAAATGAGCAGGTTTTAAATGTACCGTAGTATTTGTGCTAGTTCTGCAGCTCGTACCGAATACAGGCAACCATAATCAGAGAACTTGTATAAAAGCAAGTGGCTCTATTTCAAAGTGCTCCTTTTAGTATATATCGCACATCATCTAGTAAAATAAAATAGATAAAATAATGTAAAATAGAATACACTAAAATAAAATACAATAAAACGAAATTAAAATTGAAACTAAAATAAGATGCAATAAAACTGCAACTAAAATAAAATACAATAAAACTGCATTAAAACTGAAATTTAAATAAAATACAGTAATTTATATAACGAACTAAAAATTCTGTAATTATTAACCTATTGATAATACAAACAGACTAAATATCAGATAGCAAATCTCAAAGGATTTGAAAGCACTCAGACTTAACTCCTCAGTGAACGCAGACAACCATAATCAGGCGACCCGCGCGAAAGTATAAGTTCGCCGCGAAGCAAATCGTGTCGCCTCTCAAATTGTATCTCCATTGAATTAGTATGATTTGTGATTCACGAAAGGGTACCATTGACGGTTCGCGTGTTTACGCGTGCAGGCCTCGTCCCAAGACACGGTTACGCGATTACGTCAGCCCGAAACGAGACCAGGAAGGACCGGGGAGGACGTGGACCTCCGAAAATTACTTCCACATCTCGGCGCCACTTCCTACTATTTGGCCTGCGCTCGTTAACCGCCTCGCCGACGTCGATCCGCTCAGATGAATCGGCTCGGCCGACCAATTTCGCTCGATAATTTATGAGACACAGGAGGTACGTCGATCGTCGGCGGAATTCTGGCCGCGTCCAATTGTTCCGAGACGAAGATTCCCGGTCCGTTCGATTACGAGGATCCGAGGCCTCGATGGTAAATCTTGCGGGAACCTCGAAAACAGAGGCATCGCGTAGCCAGATTTGCAGTACTCGTTTCATGCGGGCTGCGGTACTGTTTCCCTTTGCATTCCGCGCTGTCATGGATGTTACCTACCAGCAATTATGAAGCTTTATATTATACAATATACATTTGGAAGAAAGTAAGATATTATAACAATATTCTAAAGCATTTTGTAAAGAATTTTAAAGCATTTACCAATACGCATTTCCGGCTGATTACTGTATATTTTACTGTATATCTTGTGTCCTTCTGTCAGAGAAAACAATACAGTCTTTTATTTTTTCTTCCACAATGCCAATAGTTTATATACTCTTCAATTTATTGTTCATCGAATATATTCATGGACGTATTCTCGAAAATCAATCCTCAACTGATCATTATAATATCATACATATACATATAATTACATACCTCAGTAATTGTATATGTATTATATATCTCTATATTCTGTTTTCTTCAGAGAAACGTACATTTCTCAAAAAGTTGCACAACAATTAATTAATTCCCCATACTAGCTAATAAACGTTAATGTCTAGCGATATACTGGAATCACGATGCCCCCCGAGAGGAGACATTCAGCGCATTTACGCATTCTTAGCATTCAGCGTCCAATATACGGTATTTGTAATCGGACAATGTAACCGTCCGTGCGTTCTGAAACATTCAAGAACATCTCCTGCTAAATAAAATTTCAGCTATGCCTCATCCGAAAGAATTTCAAGAAAGGTAAGGGACAGAGCGTGACATTTTATCTGTCGTGTGTCCGTAGAACACTTTTCAAGCGGCGCCGCCCGGAATACGAAACAGGAACTCTACCTGACTGGAAAATTTTGCCCGCCGCTGTACAATCCATTTAAAAATACAACGCTGGTCTCGCGAAATTATTAAGAGACCGCGCGCTGTCTGGCCCAGCAGCCGGCCGAGTAGGAGCGGATAAATCAGATCAAATAATCATAAGCGGCAATCCAAGGATCAAGAAGAGGACCGCGGAAAAAGGGTCGCTGAAACTGTTGAGTTGGCAAAACCGTAACTCAAGATAACAAAAGACCTGTCTGCAACGACTTGTTAAATGAATTTTCATCGCGCAACACGTTACGTTTTCGGCGTACGATGAAATTAATATCTAAAGCGTCGTGCTACTTTATTTCTTCATTAATCTATATATAAATGCTAGATAATATCGTGGTTGATGCGACGTAAAATACTATTTAAAAAAAAATATATAGATTATATTAGATAGTATGGAATAAATTATATAATGTAGAATATATTAGATAATACATAATATATTAGATGATATAGAATAAATTAGATAATATATAATATATTAATTAATATAGACCATATCAGAATATAACAGAATAATATTATGCTATACAAATTTATTTACACATTATACCGCGGCAAATTATTTTTTAAATATTCATGCGTGCACGTAGCTGCTCTATAAGATAATTCACACAGTTAATTCTTGTTTCGCATAAAAATCAATGACGGCTCGTCTCGCGCGTTAATTGCTCGAATGGAAGGCGGCTTCGGTTCGGATATCGGAGGGCCCGGAAGCGTTTCGGATCGCAGGCTCGCGGGGGACGTTTCGGTTTCGCGCCTCCGCGAGCCTCGTAATCCATACCGCTTTCTTGGATAAGTGTCTCTTTCGTGGAGCCTCGGTATCGTCGATAACGTACTATTGCGGTTGCCGGGACGGCTCCGATATCTGGTTACATAGCGGAATCTTGGTTGCATTCGTAGTGGATGCAGGCGGTAGCTGGCCGAGCAGGGAATATTGATTCGCGTCGATGCCGGGACGTCCAACAACGTGTACGCAGCTCGAGAGGATAATGGCGAGGGCTATTTGTCGAGCCCGGTTTCTCTAGGAGGGCCCTGAGCCCGGCTTGATAAACGCCTGCCGCACGTAAACACCGGCCTTCTGTCGCTCTTTTTTTTTCTCAGCTACCCGTGTTCACCGGAATCTTCGGTCGAATTAAAAATTGCCGCAGCGAATCCTAAAGAACAGGATTCGAATAAAAATCAATTTCCTCTGTCGACGTCTTCGATGAATGGAGAGGAATGCAGGAATGTACTTAAATCCTTTTAATTATCTTCGCTCCTTCGAATTTCACCTAGGCATTTTTCTCGCGTATGCATAAAATTCGCAGTCTAATTACATTACGCATGACGGTAGAGAGAAAGTTGTGATCGAAAGACCGCCTGTAAACAACGTTCGCGACTTGAGGTGAAATGTCAGCTACGATATCCAATCCTGAATATACAAATTTACAGGAAATTACGGACGTCGGAGATAATTGTAACGAAATTACATCAAAACCAAATATCAGTGAATTACTAATTAAAAAAGTTAAAAAACAATGCTTAATGTCGGTGGCGTCTCCCCTGTGAATTTTACATTTTTGTATTAAAAAACCTGTAGAACGTAAAAATGCCGATCTCGCGAAAGGCGCCCGATATTATGAATCGTGGGGAACGTTTTAAGGATAGATATCGCCGTGTGTCGTTTCGTAGATAGAAGTGAATGGGATAGTAGCCCGTGCGCGGTGGCGAAAACGTTGGCGGGGCTATCGGCCACGGTTTTCGGCAGAATGAAGCGCCGATAAGGCGGCGGTAACAGCGTTACGTTATCTAAATAGCTTGTCGTGCTAATTCGTTAATGGGACATCCTGGCTGACACGCATTTTAATCAGTTTTCAGCGCGCCGATAACGGGCTATTATTAAGTGGCCTTCGAGAGAATGGTCACCGTGTGCACGGTCGCCACGAGTTTATCGGGCCGGCAAAGGAGGATCGCGGAGCTGTAAAAATGTTCGCTCGGCTGTTCCCAACCGTGTACGAGCGCCCGCGTTCCACGCTCCGCTTCTCGAGCCGCGCCTCGCAACGCCTCCAGAACCTGAAACAGACTAACGATAATTAGCAATTACAACTCAAGGTAACACAAAGATAGCGCCGATATCGATGTTCTCCGTATGGCTCGCGATTCGTTCGCGTCGCCGTTACGATCATTGGAAATCGTTGTTTCGCCGCAGCCTCGCGCGAACGTTCGCGATTTTACTGCCGAACAAGAGAAAAAGAAAACCCCGTAATCGCGCGAAACGTTTCCAACGGTGGAAACGTATCTTTAAAATTGCAGAGAATCATTTTTCCGTTCGCCTTTCCGCGCGAGAAACTAGTCCGCGGGAACCTTGGGATCGGAGCAGACACGCCGCGGCAAAAGCGACGACTCCGCTTCTGGAACTTTTAGTTGCATCGCGTGCAACTTTCAACTTAGGGTATTGAATCTCCCATCGGGGACAGGGAACGGCGTGCGCGCATAAACTCGGCGACGGTTTCCAGGCCGATCGGTTCGACAGATCTTTCCCGATGTCTCAGCGTAAATGCGGACAGGAAGATTTAATTTGCCGGATCGCCGCGGCAGAACGATCGCTTAATTATTACCGGTGATCGTCTAGTTGGGACGAGAAGACGAGGAGCCGATGGGACACCATGGGAGGCGCACGGAGGGTCCGAGAGCGCGAGGGAAGATGGTATCGCGTTCGCTCGCGGTGTTCGTTCAACTTGCTCTGAAAATGAATTTACGAGGCCATAATCGCCAATTGAGATGAGCACTCGCCGCGTGGAATCGGCCCGGCTGAGACCTTGTGCCGAAGCGTTGCACTCTCCTCGCGTTAGGAGCTGCTGCGCTGGCACACTGTGGCGCGCCTCTCCTCGCCTCACCGCTCCTCGCCTCGCCTCTCCTCTCCGCTCCGCTCCGTTTCGCGCCGCGCCGGGTCTCTCTGCGTGTGTACCGCTCGCTGCAAAATTACGTGAAAATTAGCCGGGGCTCGATCGATTCCATCCGGACGTCCGAGCTTACGCGATAAAGAGGTAATGGATCAAGTTGCCCGGCGTGTACCCGCGGATTATCGATCGACTTAATGCCCGGCTGCATCTTTGCGACGGCCGCGATACGGTCGCGAAGTTGCGCAGTCCTGTACACGGCGGCCGAAATTCAACGCCGATGACGCAGGAGACGGCGATGATCGACGCCGCTGCCCAGCGTCAAGATTAGCGGCGGATCTTAGGCCGTGCCTTAGAAGAGAAAGTCACGGTGTCTGTTTCATGTAAACTGCCGATGGAATCGGCGATCGTACGCGTCTGCGGATTGTCATTAGACTGGACTCTCTCTTTTTCTGTCTCCGCGGCTTTATTATTACTATTTCGAGCTCTGAATCCTTCAGAAATTCCTCTTTTTATGGTCTGCAAGGTTCGACGAAGATTGATCGAGTTTGAGACGCAGGTTGACTCTAATAAGTATGCCAAATTGTATGTTACTCTTAGTTTTGTACATTTTAGGCTAGCGACGTTCTGAAGCATTAGGGAACTGAACGGCATACATACGATCTTCAAACGCACTCCAACATTGCTAACACTCGTTCAAATAGGTCATAGTTGAATAACGATGTATAATAATTTCGATGTTGTAAAAGCTAATTCAGAACTTTGTGAAAGGTAATTCGAGAGGTAATTTAAGAAGTGACGATGCTTGACGACGATTGAACATGTTTGCGCCGCCAAGTCGGCAAACACGTACAACGTATCGTGTATCGCAGGCATTCCGTCTGTCTGTAACACTGAACACTGTTGCCGAAAACATATTCAATCACCGTCAAATGTCATCTTTTAATCAGCTCCACAATACTGCCCAATGACCTTAAGTCAGTCATGTTTAACCTATCCCAAATGAATGACTGCAACGTTCCAATGTCTTCAATCACGCACCCTAAATATCCTATCGTACTCTGCTGCTTCTACACATCCTCGACGCGACAGTAACACCGAAAGTAGATTAACCGCGATGTTCAGCCTTCCGCAAAGCCTAGCTCGAAATCGTTTGAACGCGTTTGACCCGGTCCTGCCGCCGAGCATCGCATCTGTTGGCCAGGATCTCGTGTCGCCATCCCCGCGGAACGAATCTTTTTGAACTGCGATTTCCGGGAAACGGAGCCAGAGTCCCAAGGACGTCAATAGCGATCGGAAAAAGAAAAAGGGGGTCACGATCGGAAAAGCCTTTGTTCAAGATGTCTCCGGTCAGCCGCTTCGCCGGAAAGCTTGGAATATTCTATCCGACTTCTTCGGCCGTCTGGCCGGATGGCTCGATAAAAACTTCTGGTTTCACGACGTTCGCCGACGCGGACACGGCGGTTCCTACGCCGGTCGACGTCACGTCGAATGCACGGGCCGGTCGCGCGCGCGCGCGCGCGAGAGAAAAAAAGCGGCAATAACGCGGACGGGACTCGATATTCTCGGGAACGGCGCCGAGTATCGAGCGCGTGCGTCCACGAAACAAACGCGGACGACCACTTTGGCGAGCCCCCGATCGGTACGCGGCCGATACATATTTTATTGGGCCGGGCTATGCAGGTCCGCTCGCCCTCTGAACCTTCCCGCTGGACGCGTCGAAACGCACCGTATTCCATTCGAAATAAATTCCATCGATCCTGCAACGATACCAAATTTTTCCAAAAAATTGTCTCCATTGTTCAAACGTAGATCGCGGCTGCCGGTTTCCATTATCCTCTGATTTATGTTAGGAAGATGATACGCGAACGGTTTTCAACGAACCGCTTCATCCGATCCCGGGAATCGCAATGAAGATAACGATTCTATGAATGTTCCAGTTTGCATTTTTGCTTGTCGAAGTTGCTGAATGGAGTACTTTGATGCACATTACCGTGCAAGAGTGTTCGATCGGCGGAATAAACCCGCGATCGCGAAAGAAGCCTTCGACAACAGCTACGACGTGGAAGAGGGTGGAGCGCCGTCGTCGCGAGAGTCGGCTTCGGCGAGGGATCGGAAAGGGTTGATTCCTGGGGCCTGGTTCGATCGATTCCCGTTTTTGTCACGGTCCGCGCCGGGGATCCGTCGGCGTGGTCAGGTGTCCCCGAGACGGCGCCGACAAAAGACACTGGGGCCGGATAATCGGAGAGCCGAAGGAGTCTGAATGGGCCACTTTGTCGACGCGACACAATTAGCCGGTTTGTGTCCCCTATTATCCGGCGACACGGAGGGGAGAATAGGCATACCGGCAAGGGGGATCAAATTCGACAGGAGGTGCCCGGTTAGGCATATTTGAATAACAAAGTGTTTGCTCGGCGCGGCGCGGCGCGGTGTTACGTGAAATCATGGAAATTTTAGCGTCGGAGGTCAACCGAGGAAAAAGAAGATAAAAGCGGCGGTTCACGGGGAGGGGTGGGGCGTGCGAGACAGGAAAAGGGGGACAGGTTAGAGAAGAGCGAGGAAGCAGCAGAAGAGGAGCGTAGGGGGGGTTAGAGAGGGGGAGCCGGAGGAAGGAAGAAAGTTCGCCACGGTGCATTATGACGCCCCGTTCGAAGATCCTCGAGCGCGCGTTCGTCAGATCCGATCGGATCACATGTGTGGATCGCGCGTATATTATAATCTCGTAAGGGCTGTTAGCCGATAAATTCTTCATCTAGGTGGAACCACTTACAAAAGGGAACACCTTTTCGTGATTGCATGCTTACGGCATGGCGAAATAGTGTCCAAATTATAGGTCACGCGGATATAATTCGACGATGCGTTCAGGGGTCGCCAAAAAGAGCGCCGCGACGATCCGAGCCGAGGGACGCGCGAAAATAAAAATCGCAGGAGGAGGACGACGAACCGTGGAGTCGGAGATGCGCCGTCCTCCCCGCGATCGTGCTCATTTCCACCCGGGAAACGCGGCCCCTCGCTTTTTTCCCCTTCTGGCCACCGGGACCGATGATCACGTACCGACGATAAACGATAAAAGATCGGGCTCGATCGATCGGCAATTAAACCGGCCGCGTTCCACGATCCGGCGAAAGCTCTACGGGAGAGCCACGATTGATTAACGGCCCGTAGTCCAGTTGAGAATCCATCGGCGCCGAGGCGAAGTCGAATGCCTGACGGTTACGTGGCCAATCGCTGAAAATGATAATAACTCCTACCGGTGGACGGCCGGCACGAGCACGATCATAGGTTTCTCCCAATGAGGTTAATGGGAGTCGCAACCAGTCTGTTTTTCTTCGGGTTTCACTGCTCGCCGCACGGCTCGATCCGAGCGCCACGGATCGCTGGAATTGTCCGTTCCCTCGTCAACTATTTTTCTACTCTTACAAATAACTTTTTCCATTTTTTTTTCTTCTATCCCGCCTCATTAACCCCCTAGTCTATCTCCTAACGAGTTTCAGATATCCTACGAACGGTCAGAAATATTTTTTTATTACATGGGGTTGCAATACATAATAATAGTAGTAATAATAATAGCAATTATGATTATCGACAAGAGAAAGTAAGAGAAACTAATAATAACACAGCAGTCGTACGAGGACGTACAAAATACAAACACACAAAATTAACCCCTTGCACTATGATTTCTTTCATGCTCTGTGTTAATTAACATTTATTTATTCTTAATAATTTTTTTAATAGGTCTAAACAATTCTTGTCTTTATTTATTTCCGTTTCTATACTTTGATAACAGAAGGATTAAAGGTTTCGATTTGAAATAAATTAGTCTTATTTAGTAAAAATCTTTATCACGAGTGTGACTCGTTATCACAGTGCAAGAGGTAAAAGAAAAAATCGTCTTAAGTATGAGAAGAAAAATTTGACAGAAAAAATATACGCGAAATAATAATTTAATTATTTTAATAGAGATGAAGTCGAACCGAAAATAGCATTTATAATGTTTACGAATGATATCTAGTCGATCACAGTAACAGTAAAACAATAAGTAAACGATGCATATGAACGAAGGATCCATAATGCGTTCAACGTTATTCGGACGACACACAGGGATGTTATGGATCACCGAGGATCTAGAGTCTTCGGTTTCAGCCGCCTTTTCCCGGTTCCGTCGTCGCGCAGCCGTGCGCCGTGACTTATCGTTCGAAACGCCGGCTCCGCGTATGTAAATGTTGACAGAGGCCGGAGCGGGAAGAGAAACAGCCCGAAAGACTATGATATAACCAAGTTAAGAGGCCATCAGGCTAGCATTCAGGCCACAATACTTGCTACACGAGCCCGTAACTGCCTGTTGGACGCGCGTCTCGCCTTCGCTTTATCGCCCGCCTCACCCCCGACTAACTTTCGATCCACCCTTTTTATTCCTCGATCGAATCACGCTCTCGTACCTCGGGGAGTCTGTTGTTCTCTGTGTTCGACTCGTTGTACGCTGTTTCCAGATTCCACGAACGCGTTTACAGCCGGTGCATGCACGCCGGAACAAAGGGTGTGCGAACATTGTTATCTCAGCTACCTTCTCCATTCGAGAGCCATTTCTGGAAAGGATCTTCTTAGGATCTTAGGATCTTTTTAGGATTTTCTCAGGTCCTAACATTCATTCGCAGGTCAATGTATAATTGAACTTAACCCTTTGCAGTTGTATGGCTACTATCAGTCACCAAAGCTATTTATTTATTCTTTTTTTTTTTACACAAAATTAAAATATATTACTGTGTTATTAATATTTAAAGTTTAAGAATGAATTACTAAATTTTGCTTTTTCTACTTAGCCTTGCATATTATGTATTACTGTTCGTTCAACGAAAATTAATTCTGATTAGCATAACACCTTTGTATAAATTTTATACGACCGTAGAGGGTTAAAATGAAAACTGTGAGAATGTTCTACTGATTATCGTAAGTACATTCTTCGTCAGCTACTTCTGGAGAGACTCCATCTTCTTGCGTCCTAAAATTTATTCGTAAGTCAAAGGTGATTGACGTCCGAGTTCAGTGTCTACGTTATTTTTGCTTTGTGATTTTCAGATTCGGGACGTGAAATATTGTTAAAAGAAGAATAAAGACTGCGAGAATATACTACTAATTATCTCAGCTGTTAATAATAATTCGCAGGACAAAGATGGTAAGCAGAAATAAGATGACTGAAATCAAACTCAGCAATAGCGTCAATTGGTGTCAGAGGTTTCCAAATAAAAGACGTAAAAGCCTACTGTAAACTTCCAATAAAAGATATGTGAACATTCCACCGATTGTCTTAGCCGTCTCCTCTCTTCAGGAACTGCTTCAGGATCAGTTCTACTTTCCTGCGCCTTAAAATTGATTCGCAAGACCAGGACACCGACAAGAGACAAAGCGACTGACGTTCGAACTCAGCAGCATCGTCAATTTGTCACCGGGCTTCCAGATTCAGGACGGAACAGCCGGTTGAGCCCTGGAATAAAAGGTCCGCGAGCATTCTTGCTCCCGTGAACTGGAGCACGATCAACCTTACCTCGCCGCGTCCTAAAATTTATTCGCAGGTCGCGAAGATGCTGACAGAAGACAAGGCGACCGACGTTCGAGCTCAACAACGTCGTCAATTTGTCCCCGAAGGCCTCACGGCATCGCGGCCGGAGCCAATTGTCTGCATAGTTGCCTAGAAATTGCGCGCCGCCTCGCGTCCCGCGTCTCGCCGACTTTCCAATTTATTAAGCCACCTAAATCAGCCCGCGACCAGTCCCCCTCTCTCTCTCTCTCTTTCTCTCTTTCTCTCTCGGTATCGATCCCGATTCGCGCAAGAAACTTGCGCTCGCGGTAAAATGTGGGCAGAGAGCCGCGGTATCGGAGTCACTGACATCTGCGAACGTTCGCGTGTCGTTCGTATCCCGGCGTTGATCGCCGCGGCGTCACGAGACAGCGAGAATGAATCTCGACGGGTAATAGAATGACTGGGGGCTACCGTCCGGCAACCGGTCACGCTGATTACCTAGCAGCGAGTCGTACGTACGCGTTGACATCCGCAAACGTGCGCCGGTGGTCGGCGGTCGCGACGCTGCGCCGCGATCAAACGTCGAATGATAAACGAGAAGAAAGAGAGAAAGGAGCGAGAGAGATGTAACGAGCGGGAGATAGGGATGGAGAGAGACGGACGGGGAGAGGAGGAAATAGAGACAGAGATAGAAGGTTAGAGAGAGTCAGAGAATGAGAGATAGAGAAGAGAGAGAGATGGAGATGGAGAGAGACAGACGGGGAGAGGAGGAAATAGAGATAGAGATAGAAGGTTAGAGAGAGTCAGAAAATGAGAGATAGAGAATTAGAAAGAGAGAGAAAAAGGAAGAGAGGAAGAGGATAAAGATGCAGAGCTAGAGAGAGTCAGAGAATGAGAGGAATAGAAATAAAGATGCAGAACTAGAGAGAGTCAGAGAATGAGAGGAATAGAAATAAAGATGCAGAGCTAGAGAGAGCCAGAGAATGAGAGGAATAGAAATAAAGATACAGAGCTAGAGAGAGAAAGAGGAAGAGAGGAACAGAACTAAAGAGAGAAAGAGGAAGAGAGGAACAGAACTAAAGAGAAAGAGGAAGAGAGGAACAGAGCTAAAGAGAGAAAGAGGAAGAGAGTGAACAGTGATAAAAATACAAAGCTAGAGAGAGAGAGAAATAAGGAGAGAGTAATAGAGATAAACATGCAGAATTAAATAGAGAGAAATAGAAAGAGACAGAGAGGAAAAGAGAGAGAGGCGAGGAGGAAGAAAGGAAACGACACGGGAACGATCGTCCATTAGCGGACGGCCGATCATTGTTCGCGGTTTCTCGCGGTAATTACGACCGGGAAATGCATGGTCGCTAGTCAACCACGGCCTTCGACATTTTAAGACGATTCTGATATAATCATGGTATACGGGGCCCTAATTATCTCGTTTTCGGCGCATCGACCGATCGGGGATCCAGTCGATTCCAATACTATCCGGCAAATTATTGCTAAGCCGCTTTTTGGATTACGCGGCAATTTTACGGTGGGCGAGAGCTGTAAGAGGTATTTGCCCCAGAAACTGCTGCCAGACTGATTTAACTGGTGGAAAACTTGTCTATATTAATCTCGCTTTAAAAGAGTGCAGGTGGTAAATTAAAAGAAACCATTTAAAAGAGCAATTTGTGGCAATTGTAGCAATTGCTACAAATTGCTTTTTCGGAGGAAATTTAAAAAATATATATCTCTGTAGCATGTTCTATGGTATCAATGGAATTGTGTAGTAATTAATTTTCCAACTTACATTTCCTTGTTAATAAATTGTTTTTTTTTTAAAGAAATTATTGGAGCTTCGTTTTTGCTCGAGTTTCGTATTTTAATTTGTATGTTAAAAATTGTAACTGTGTACATCGACTGGATGAAAAAGATTTTATAGCAATGTGAAGAAGGCTTTTCTTGATTGTACATTTATGTTCAAGGTGTAATAAATGCTATACAATATTAATCGACAACTAACGATGCATATTAAACACGTGAGCTAATTTTCGAGTTATTAAACTCTGAGGTGCATTTATGTGGATCTTATGGTCTGACGATTTCTTCTGGAATCAATGTTTGCATTTATACAGTTTACTCGTCGATCGATGATATTTACCAAAGAATTAGTTAAAAATTGAACAATAATTCCTCGATCGTTGTCCCAGGTAGGACGCAGTATGCGTCATGCAGAGTTGAGCTAGAAGTAATCTAATCAATGATTAACGATTATCACTCGAATCGTAAATTAATATAAATTATTATAGATTTGTTATCATAAATAATTATGGATTATTATAAATTATTATGCACTATTATAAATTATTCGAGATTAGGTAAAATAATTAATGGGCTATAGACGTTATTTCACTAATCAGATTACTACATCACGAAATCACAACGTGCAATCATTCAATTTTACTACCGGGCAAATACGACCATAAACAGCTGTATCAATCGGTCAGAATGTATAGAAACGGATAGGCGTTTCACGGGGAGAGAGATAAAGCGTCGCCGGTGTCACCTGTCTACGATTCCTCTCGCGATCGTCGCGGAAGGCGTCGCGATCCCGCAACTGTTATCACCGTACGTGCTCAAAACCGCAATTTTATCGGTGCACAACGTGTACACGGCATACTAACGCCGACCCGGCCGATGGAAAAAATAAATAATCGTGCCGGGACGTTCCTTGAATCGTCATCGAACGCACTCGCGTTTGCTTTGCAGTTCCAGCAGGCTTCCGAGCATCGAATCGGCTAGGCGCCGCCCGGCTCCGGTCAGCGCCGCGAGAGTATCAGGCCAGGTACAACGGGAATTATTTAAAGCGGTGTTTCGAGCCGGCTAACAAATACGTCCGCCGATCTGTTTGCCCGAAATTAATGAATTATTCGCCGGTAGCGATATCGCGGGCACGCCGCGCGTTGAATAAACACGGCTCCCGGTCGTTTCATTTCGACTCGGACCAGCGCGCTGCTCCGAGTCGCTCGAAAGTTAATTAACCCGGTGTTTGCTCGATTCGCGCGGCCGGCGAGCGTCGCTGGTATCGCGAGTGTAACGAGAAGCGGAAAACTTGACGGCGCAGCTCGCGAAAATTCGAACAAAATCGGAAGCCGCGACGCTTAAAAGATTGCTTCCCGATATCAGCGCTGGTTCCGTCGATCTTTTGGCAATAATTTTCGAGGTATCGTTTCGAAGCTCCTCCGTATATCTACCCTTTAGATGCTGGCATCTCAAACGAAAATCTCTTTTCAATTTTATAACACATTCGTCGAAGTATTGTGCCAGTTTCACTTTCGCTTTTTTGAATTTCGCAGCGAGTGTTGGTTGCCAGGAGGAAGCGAGATCACAGTGTGGTCAACATATATAGCTAAGTTCGTTTGTAGGGCTCTTTGGGGGGTCTTGTACGCGAACGTTAAATACGAAGGGGTCCTACGAGCGAGCCTCGCGAGCATCGTCCGAGCCGGCGCGGTTTCCAGCTTCTAACGAGGTCCCGCTCTCGGCCGGTCTCGCTGGCGCCAGTCTAATGTCTGGCGCTAGCGATCGCGGAAGCGAACGGCTCCATCGGATGCGCCGGAAACGCTTCTGCATACCTTAACGCGACAATTCCTCGGCCCGTCGTCGTCGCCCGTGAAAAAGGAATCCTCGCGACGTCCCTCTCTCGCCTTTATTCACCGGCTATGCAAACCCCCATCGCGGCTCGTTCCCAGGAATCGCGAGACTTCCAAGGACCTCGTCGATTCTCGACGCTCGGCTGACGACATCCCGGAGAATCGGTGTCACGGTAATTTAACACGAGCTTCGCGATCTCGTCCACCGGTTATAGTAGCTTCTTCTTCGCGGTGTTTCTGTGTGTTTTTTTTTTTCCCTCGTTATTGCCGCGACAGAACAAGAAGTCGATTATAGAATGCATTTCAGAGACTCGCCGATCGATAAAAGAAACTTCCCCTTTTATAGCAGACCGACCGCCTTGGCGAGGGTGAACGATCCCGAACGCTATAGTTCGAGCGCCGGTGTTCGATTCGTTATGGCATTTAGCCGGCGATCCGCTTCGCCGGCGAAATGTCGCAGTCGATTCGCGACGCGCGAAAAGTGAAAAGCGGAAACGGGGGAGAAGAAGAAAAAGAAGACGAAGAGGAAGAGGAAGAAGAAGAAGAAGAAAAGGGAGACGGATAGGCTCGCTTCGGGGCGTCACGGTTTTCGCCGGCGCGGTGCCCGCCGTACGCTTGCACCGTTGCATCTACCGATAACGGGGGACAACGTAATCTTGCGCTCGGTGTCTTTACGAGCGGTCGTACCACCGTTTCGGTCCGTTGAACCGGCCAACAAAACGGTAATCGGACCAGTAAAACACAGGGACAAAAAAAAAATAGGCGGGGAACGACGATTACTTTGTTGCAATTACACGGATAGCACGGCGCGTAGCCCGTTCGTTTATCTTCGCCGGCGCACGCTTCATCTATCTTCTTGTTCTATAATTCGCAGTATCATTCCGGTGACTTGCCGATCGCGGCCCGTACTCGTCAATCTCCCGGCCCGGTTATGGCTGAAAGGTCGTTGCGAAAGAGATATTGAATTGGTGATACATCGTGTACCGGGGAGACGAATTGTTCCTGAAACGGACACCGTGCCGGTTTTCTAATTCGATTTTCGACGGACATGGCGAACCGCCGGTGGGCTGTAATTCCCGTTTCAAAACGGCGGCGGCGGCGGCTCGTTTATGCTGACCAGAATTTTATGTAGCATTACGTCGAGATCTATCGGCGGCTTGAATTTTGCTTCGGTCGACGTTTCGCCGAGCTTTGGACGAAATGCGCGCAGAGGCAAGTTTATGGTAACGCGGTGAAACCTCGATTACCGTTCTGTAAATCTTATTTTAACCCTTTGCACTCCGGGGGCCATTTTAAGCCTTGATCTAAAATAGCTGTTTTAACCAGCTTGCATTTCTATTTTGTATAACTTAGTACAATTTTTGAATATGAAATCGAGGCTAGTGAATCATAAAAGTGTTAGGTTTTTAACAATCTTTTTAATAGAAGAGTCTTTAATAACGTAACAATTATTTAGCTTCAGCGGCGTCAGTCGAGTGCTACGGGTTGAGTATGATACTAATCTGACACGTTGCACTTGCATCAATAATGCTCTCAATATTATAACTTTTTCTTCTTTTTTCATTATGACTTAATTTATGTCATTGCCATTATCATTGTCTTGTTACTGTCGTCTCTTATCATTAATATCATTATTATTACTTCTCCATTTCTGTGTACACTATAATTTATTTAGTAAATCTTTTTTAACTATATTGTAACAGACGGAATTTCCCGGTTATCTGTAGCAATAAATAAATTCTAATATTACAGTAATTGGAGATACAGCATGAAGATTAAAAATTGTTCCGCCGTTCTGCAAACCAGCCGAATAAAATTGCGCACGAAGCATTAGTAACCTGATAAGAATAACTCGAGGTTCGCCATGAATATACACCATATATTCCCCTATACTCACCAAAGCAACCAAAGAATGCATGAAGTGTTCAAAACCGAAAACCGCCCTCGCTGTTCCTGAAAGCAGCGAAAGAAAATGGTGCTGGAGCGACGCGTTGTCGCACAAAGGGTTAAGGGTCAGGACCCTTAGCTCCTGGCGAGTACAAAGGAGGGCCGAGGTGTGCCAAAAAAAGGAGGCCACGCACGGGCTTTCGGTTTTTTTCGGGGTCCGGTCAACGGGGATGCGGCTCCGTGCACCGGCTGGTGCATCTGCATGTCGTGACGGCCGGTGCGTGGAGCGTGCGTGAAACGCGTGCGTGGCGAGGTCGCGTGTGCGTGCACACACACACAAACACAGTGTGTGCGGCACGCAACGCAACACCGAGGCAGGAGGACCGAGGCAGACCGAGGCAAACCGAGGCACACCGAGCCAGCGGCGGGGCACCACCACAACCGAGCACGGGCGCACGTGGAGGGATGCGTCGTCTGTCGGGGCCTCCTCCTTCCTCCACGCAACCACCACCACCCTGCGGACCTATATATTTCCCGGAGGGTCTCCCACTTTCGCCACTATCATTCCTGTCGCGGCTGCGCCAGCCCGTGACCGCGCAAACGTGAGTCCGCTCTCTTCGGCTTTCCTCCTCGAGTTTCCTCGCCGGCAGATTACGCGCGCACACCTGCCTCCTTCCGCGTCCTGCGGCTCGCTTCGGTTTTCCCGCCGGATTTTTACGCGAACCGCGGATCCCATCCTTCGCGGTCCAGATCGCACAGTGTGTACCAGCTTGCCTCGCAGTCGCCGATTCTACGATCCGATCCGTCGACGGGATCCGCGGGGTCGCCAGGCTCGCGATCCAGAGTTTCGTTGTTCCGACGAGTTCGCCGGGGCATCCGGTGAATTTTCCGAGTTTGGCGAACACAGAAACAACGCACACGGACGACGTGCTACTTGGGAAATGTGTGCCACGTGCGGAGACCCTGCCAGTCCACCTGCTGCTCCGACCGAATGGGATTAGATGAGGCACGACGGTGAGTGCGAGTGAACGTTTGTCGATTGGAAGATGTTTGTGAGAAACAATCGACGCGAGATCTCTCGATGGGTTTCGTACAATTATTTTCCATGAAAGGCTGACCGAAACGTTCCTTTTTCAATCTTTCAATGACGAGGGATTACGCGAAATCGCGGATTATCGACGATTGTTCTCTTTTAGCGAGTGAAGATTCGCGGGGCGCCTTTGCGGGAAATTATCGGAAAAGTTTGTCCAATAATGATCGAATTTTCTCGTACCTCGCGAGTCGCGGCTCGCTTCTTGTGCTCATAAGTTCCTGCTCTAAGCATCTCGTCGCGGAATTCAAGTTGCCAGCGGATTTTGATTAAAATAATTTGATTAAAATAATTTGATTAAAATAATTTTTTTTAATAAAAATTTGCCGGGACGATTACGCAGAACAGAAATGAAATAAAAATAAATCGTTTCCTTTAATCATTTTAATGAACTGTATATAGCGTGGCTGTATTATTAAATTTTTTTTCGTGCCTCGTCGCGAGCTCGTGTTTCAGCCGCACTAGTTATTAAAAAGCCGCGAATTAATTAATCTTTCGAAAGGTTTCGCGTTAAAACCGAACATTTCTTTATTTCGCGTTTGAAAAGATCAAATTACTGCATAAAATCAGTTGTCCGATATTACGGTACAATCCACGGCAACGTGAAATATATTCCGGTGCCACAGTTTTTCCGTACAATTATTGAATGAACGCACGCAAGCATATAATCGCCGTCGTAAAACGTTCGGATTTTTCAATACGGTCCCCGGCAGCATCAATGCGCATTGTGCCGCGATCAACGCGCCGCGCGTCATTCAGTAAATTCGTTTTCGAAAATCGCCCGAGCACGCTCCTTTCACCGCGATTTCATTTTACCATTAATTTTGTAAAGTTTCGCTCGCCAGAAATTTTTCGTATCGCCGGCCGTGAATGATTTAACCCTTTGCACTCGAAGCCATCTAAACTGCAAATCTAAAATAATTTCTCTGGCTTCCAGTATTTCCATTTTATATAAGAAAATTCATTCTATGCATACGAAATTGAGTCTCGGGACTCCTATATAACAATTACACTTTCAACAATTTTTTCAAATCTGAGCTTTAATGATATCTGTAAGAATAATGTTTGAATATGTTAGAAAAATTTCAACGGCGCCGCAGAGTCGCCGCTCGCGCGCAAAGGGTTAATTGCTGCCCCCAAAAATCTGTTGCACGGTCGAACGAATTCTCCTGGGAACACCTACGCGCGGCTTCTCTCCCGTCGTTAATGTCACTGTTTTATTCACGGAGCTGTCGTCTACGCGAACAGCCGGGCGCGTTTCCCCTTGAAAGATTCGCAAACACGGAATAAGGAAACCGAGGCGGAGAGCAGACAACGGAGCTTCGGCTAATTAATTGCGAGGGGAATTTTCAACTGATTTTCCTGCAGTTTCTCGCGGGAGGAGCGCTCCGAGCCCGAAGAGTGAGAGAGAAAGAGAGAGAGGGGGAGAGAAAGAGAGAGAGGGTGAGAGCGCAAAAGGCGAAAGAGAGAACGAGAGAGGCTTATTCTTCACAGCTGTTCATGCAACGAAACGCGTGCGCCGAAACGAGAACCCGTGAATATAGATGCCTCTTTATGCGGACGTTCGCACAAGTAGCGACCCGATACATCGACTCGTAAATTACCTTTCTGCAGCTTTTATCTCCGCGCTCTCGACACTCCGAATTTCATTTCACCGGGCCCAGCGTTCGCAGGCACCTCCGTGCCTAAGCAAGGTGAGCCGGCGATCGCGCAGATAACGCGACCGACCTCCTCGAATAACCGAAAACATCCTAACTTCTCGGAATCAAATTTTTCGCTCTCGACGGCTCCCCCTTAACAGTCAGAGTTATGGGTCGACGCTGAACCTACCGAGCCGACAAGTGCCGAATATCAACCCCGAAAATTCCCATGGTAATTTAATTATTGAAGCTGAAGCTAGACAGGTAAAATTTACTGTAGCGAATGATGTTTTAACACTTTGAAATTGCAAATATTTTACTACGATTTGTTTTAATATATTACAACAAAATTGAATTTTTACACAACGAATTTGTTAAAACTGTTATAATTATAAAGATGTTTCCATAGAAGATGCCATAGAAAATTCTTGCTTCAATCTAGTTAAAATAAAAATGTCAAAAGGTCTACATAGATACAATTTTTTTCATTATTATAAAGCAACAATCGTGAGTTAATTTAGTGTTCAAATCAGAAACATAGTAGCCTGATCTCTCCATAGCGTCGCGTTCTTTTTCCTTGAGAATTCAATCGCAAAACAATCTAGAGCTGCTGCAAACCTGTTAGGACTCAAAAGAATTGCTCTCAGCATTTCCGATGGTCCCTAGCGATCTTGATTCAATTATTTTTTTATTATATTAAATGCACCGTATCCTCTCATAAAATGTGATAAAAATATCGTCAAAGGAGAAGCTACAGAACTGCGCTGACAGCGAACTCGTGAAACAATTAGAACATTCGATAATTACAGAAATGAACGGTACACCCTGATAATAAAATATCCGTGGTCCCGGTGTCGTCTCGCAGTGTCGACACTCGTCCTCAAAGGGTTAAACCCCGTGCATCGGCATGCCCGTCGGAGAATTGGCATTGTCGCGGGACTGGTTTTAACGAGAGGCAATCGCGCCGCAGAAACCGTGGAGCAGAATTATTGAACACCTTCTCTGTCTTTCTCTCGTGTCCCGCGGACAAGGCGCGGGGTTTATGTTATTTCGCAACGCGGGAGAAGGTAAAACTTGGGTGACTTAAGGCGATCAACGTTAACCGGTCGAATGGCGTCCCGCTAGCAGGAGTTTCCCCGTGATTTGTTGCGCTTTGGTCAGCGCGGGCAACCGCGTCCTTTTCTTACGCTCTATATCATTCGGCCGAGGATAATGAGGTTCGCCCCCCTAACGCATCGCGACGTGTTTCTCATGCGCAGGATGGCCTGAGCCTCGGAGCAACTCTTCATGGATCGTTCACGAAAATCGTGCAACGGCCGGCGGTCGCGGACCGGCGACTATGTGCGGCGCCGGGACAACGCGCCGCGACGCCTCGGCATCGCCCTGAAGAACCTCGGGTGAGTGTGCTGTTGTTGATATTGGAAATTTATGTGGTACTTCCGGCGACCTCGGACCGGCGACAGCTCCCGTCTCCGGGGAGCGCTATTAAAACATAGTCCCGAAACATAGGCGCCCCTTTCAGAAAAACCTTTCCTCGGCGTGACCGATCCAGCTACGAAATCCGATAAATTTCTTTCCTTTGGACATTCTCGCGACCTCGCTACTTGCACGCGTGCCACATACGAGTGATCCATGCTTCTATAATAATCGACCGGTTTCTCACGAGTATATTCGTCGCAACAAAAGATCGCGTTATTTCTTCTTGAGCAAAAACAGCTGACTGTTGAACGTTTTTTCCTGTTACTAAAATTATTAAAATATTTCTAGGAAACAATTCTCGTTAAATCACTTTATTTAAATATATCTTATAATAGATATCACACGAAGTTTGAATAAATGCAATTTTGGTACGATGCAATGCATATTACTCGCGATTAGGTGGTTCTAAAAAGAATATATACTCTGACGATCTTTCCTAAATTATATATTTTACAAAAGTGATGTATTTAAGCGAAGTACTAAAAAACAGGTAACTGATTAATAATAATAATAATAATCTATTAACCGTGAATGCACGGTGACTCGATATAATCTCCGCGAACGAAATTTTCGACCCGCAACAAATGAACTATTTTCGAGTTACAACAATTTCGCGAAAACAACAATCTGCGCTCGTTTCTCGAAGCTTCTACTCTACCTATGCATAATGCCGCGGCAGAATATTTTCGAGGATCGGCGATCAGGCGAGGATCGGTGCCGCGGCAATCGTAGATCGCCATCGCGGCGCGTTGCTTTGTTTAAAAATTTCACGGTCCGCTATCGCGTCGGAAACGTGAGAAGGACGTGCGATCGTTCGCCGCGCGGTGAAACGACCGAACTCTAACGCTTATCGAAAACGAAACGCGCGCGTAACGCCATTGTGCGGCGTATAAGGCGATGAAACGCGTAATCGTTAAGGCGCACGATCCCGATGATTAGAAGTTCTTAACGGCGGCTAACGACTCCCCGGCCGGCACTCCGGATCGGGATCGCGTTCTTCCTGCTGCCGATTTCGCCTGCCCCGGCCGAGTACTGGCCTTGAATAATTACAATTTTTTTCTCATCGGACCGATCGTAAATATGCTCGTGGGACGGTTACGGACGATGAAGTCGAACGATAGTAACCGGCCTCGGACGATAATAAAATGAAAACGGCCGGAGAGGAAGGGAGAGAAAACGCTGTCGCTTCGACTCTGTCGCCATTGTTGTTGCTGTAAGCGACCGAATTTGGTACGTGAAGCTTGTCGTGGATCGATTAGATCCACGGAAGTTGGATCACGACGTTCGACTTCGAAGAGATATTTATCCGAGATCATTATCCGAATGAATTGCTTTTTGGTGGAATAATTTATTCGAACAACGATTATTCGTCATAAATTCGTCATAAATTATCCGATCTATTTATTCGATTATATTATACGCGTAGTATTTGATTCGAACAGAGATCGCGAAATTTTTTAAATACTAATAATTGTCAACTGTTGCAAATGTTGCATGTAATTTCGTAAGAATTTAATTATAGAAATACAGTCAGGATTATAAAATCCTTTCTGACTTAAATCTAAATTATATACATTTTTATTTGATTGGATACATCCAATCGTAAGGATCGAATAAAATTTAATTCCTGAGTTTTCATCCCTTATTAATTAATTTTGCCCGACTACGGTAGATATGCTGGCGAGGATGGGAAACGCTGAGGGGGATATTCAATAATCTTTCTTCTCGCGCGATCCGCGGCGCGTCGCTACTCTTATTAGCGAAATGAAAAATAAATTTGCACTTAACTACACTCCGCGTACCATATTCTCGTCTCCTCCTAATAGCATTCATGATTTAAGCAGCATTTTACGAACCTCTCGAAAGAGCCGTAGCTTTAAGACGGTTTTAGATATTTTACTGCACATTTACCAGACTTAAACTGCACTATAGCAGCTTTATGTACTCTCTTTAACATAAAACAGACTGCGTGGATGTCAAAGGAAGAGAATACGCCGGGCGTCTCGGGCCGCTGATCCGATTCTCTCGCGGAAATATGCCCCCCGGACGGCGTTCGATATTCTCTGTGCCCCGGAAAAATATTGAGGAAACATTCGAATCCGTCGCCTTTGTGCCCGGGCAAATAGTTTCCGCGCGCAAAATAGACTCGCCGCTGGACTCCGTGTTCCCCCCCCCCGTTAAAACGATAATTCTGTGTCTTGCAACGGCGGTCGCGCAAACGAACGGCCGAATAAAACGCGGCTCGGTCGGAGCGTTTAGCCCGGGAACGCGATACCCCGAAAGAGCGAACGGAAATTTGTACGCGATTTGTATATCGGTAACCGCGAGTCTGCGGCTCGAAAATCGAGTAAAAAAGATCGAAAGGCCGAAAGAGAAAAACAGAGGCGAAACGAGAGGGAGAGAGAGAGAGAGAGAGAGAGAGAGAGAGAGAGAGAGAGAGAGAGAGAAGGGATAGAAGAAAAATCGAGACGCGAACGGCCGAAACACGATCCCACTCGATAACTCGTCATTTTAACGAGGATATCTCTCTTTCTCCCGTGCCGTACCCGCGAAGTACACGCCCGGGCAGTTTATTTTAATACGGACACCTCGTAATAATTCTCGATGTACATCGTACCGAATGAACGGACATCAATCCTTGCCCTCGTTACTTTCGATGCTCCGGGCAGAGGGTCCCTTGTTATCCGCTCGGTACTCGCTCGCGTTCCTCTTTCCACGGGCGTGCATGCCAATGGCCCCGCGCATAATTACCGGTTTCGATTACCGGATCGGCCGACAAGTGCGCCGGATTTTCCGTCAGGTACCGGGAAACGTTTATATGTATACACACGCCCGGGCGCCGGCACGTCCCTTTCCTTTCTTCGTTTTATCGCGGATCTCACGGCCCTCGTCCGCTCGAATACGCTCGAATCCGTTGCGGTAGATCCGCCGCAGAGTCCTACTGAAAAATCGGCGATACACCGACCGTGGAAAGTAAATTCCGCCGCGGTTGTTAGCGGATCCGGACACTGCGGAACGAGTTCTGGAAACACACGGTAGGACTCGAGGAAACTCGCCGCGCGACTCACGGTCGCTGTTTTGATCGGCATTCGACCGCGGCGATGGGTTTGTCTTCATGAGCTAGTCGAAGTCATTTTCTACTGTCTGTGGGAACGAAAATGCTTTGGAATGATGTGATGACATTGGTCCGGAACGATTTCAAAAATAAATTCATGAAATAAAGATCTGTAAATAAATTCATTAAATAAAGATCCGTAAATAAATTCACAGAATAAAAATTCATAAATGAATTTAGAGAGTAATATTCACAAATAAATTCATGGGATAACAATTTCAGAAATAAATTCATGGAATAAAAGTTCGTAAATGAATTTACAGAATAAAATTTCTCAGATTAATATAGAGAATAAAAATTCTGAAATTAATTCACAGAATAAAAATTCACAAATGCATTCATGGGACAACGACTACAGAAATAAATACATAGGATAACGATTCAAAAATAAATTCAGAGGGTAACGATTTACAAATAAATTTACAAGGATAAGCGTTCAGAAATAAATTCGCCGTATAAAAATTCACAAATAAAATTATAAATCTTTGTAAATTCATGTTCATTTAAAGTATTTCAATTTAACAGGTTCGACCTTCAATATCGTCAATAAAGAACGTCATATTCGTGATACGAATGTCGCTATTTAAGATTGTAACACATGGTATGATATATAGAAAATTGTTAACAAATGAATTTAATATAACTATATACTGTAGTGGCGTCAGTCGCGAACGTATTAACATAATTCTGCTATAATCGTGGACTCAAGTTAGTCAGTCTCATACTTCGTCGAACATATTTATATCTAAATATAAAATCATGGAAAATTGTTCCTCTGAATATAACATAGTTAAAAACGTTTATAATCGAACGAACGGATTTCAGATACCTCAGTTCACGTTTATCGAGATCGTAAAGATGCCTTCCCGGACAATCACCGCATACGTGCACTCGTTCGGTTAAAAGAGAGGCTAACTAGTCGGTTTTAGTGCTCGTTACATCTATTAGTAATTAGTCACGCGTCGCAGCAACAGACGGACATTTATACCGGAGAAAACGTTTACAAGTGATCGTTCGGAAAAGGTAATTGAGTAAAAAAAAAAAAAAAAAGAAAAAGTAACACACGCTCCTTGTGTTTCTGCCGTCTAATTTTTGCGGCGAGCGCATAAAATCCGTCGTCCACTTAAAACGCCGTGTTCGACACGATTTT
Organism: Augochlora pura; assembly: GCF_028453695.1. Classification (NCBI taxonomy): domain Eukaryota; kingdom Metazoa; phylum Arthropoda; class Insecta; order Hymenoptera; family Halictidae; genus Augochlora; species Augochlora pura. The sequence goes on from NC_135781.1 coordinate 29,190,866, forward strand.
TCCATGTCGAGACAAAATATTGTTTCACGGTTTATGATAGTCAGCCTTCGTACTAATAAATGTGCATTCATAATGAACAGGAAATTCTTGTTTTTTGTGGAAGTCTCTCGGAAATTGGATAATGTCCGCGGTATTCATCGGGCATTAGCATTTTCCTTCTTATTTTAAACGCGCCTTTCGAACGAGCAAAGTCTTCCTTAATTCTTGCGCGCGCGCGGCCTTCGTCCCGTTTTACACCGGCACGCATTTATTTAAATCGAAGGAACTAATTGTATCGTTGTGCGGTACAAATTGGGCGGACGCGTACTGCTCCGGGCTACCAATTTGTCGGAACAATAACCGAACGCAAAACCGCTCCCCGTCCCTCCCTCGAGCGGCCCGAAGCCGCGTCCCCAAGAGTGTCTCGGCAAACTTGCCTAGAATTTCGCGCAGCTTTCGTGCTCGCGAAAATTCCGTTCGCCTCGCGGCCACGCGCCGGTCGCGCACGAGCGACATTAATTTTTAACCGAGTCCGCGAGCTCATTTTTACTGCGACATGCTCGAGCAAACTGGATGTTACCAGGACTACCAGACTGCGGAAGAGTTAAACCAATACGGTTACTACACCGCGGTTGCTACATCTCCGTATTCGTTGATTAATTTCCCCAGAATCAACCGTGTCATCGAATGCCGCTTCGAACCGAGCTCAACTTAACGGATTCACTGACTACACCTTGTTCAACTTGCTCGCCGGCGTCTGCTAGATCGTAAACACTTTTTCGACAAGATAACACCGGCGCGCGTTTCACGGCGAACGGAATCGTATAAATGAGCGGCCTCATCGACGCGCGGATACCTATTGCGAAGCGTTTGATATTTTCTCCCCGTTTAATCGTTTCGAACAGCAATTTCTTTGTGCTTTATCCGCCCGCGAACGAATCCCTACAGACCGCCCCCCCAAAGAGCAGTACATATTCCGGTCTATCGAACAAACAGAAAAAGACGAAAAATTAATTAAACGACACTCGCGTACCCGCGCGCCAGAATCTTTCGCGGTCGATATTCGACGCTTAACCCGTTGACGCCGTTCCAGCCTGTAATCGCGGCGCATTAAATAACGCGATTCCCGGCAGCCGGTGAATAAGATTGAGAATGATCGGTGTTATCCGCGGTTGTTCAAAGCACCGACGCCGCGGCCCGCCGGTGATAACCGTGAAAGTAACCCGTGCGTCACGGCCCGCGCGACATTAATCCCCCGCGGTGGGGGTGTTCGGGAACGGCGAAGAAAGAAAGCAACGGGCGGGTCGGAGAGATCGGAGAAAAAAAAAGAGGAGCCGGAGGTGGTGGTGGTGGTGGTGGAAGACAAGGTAGCCACGCACAACAATAAGCAATCTGTAGCAGACATGTAGAGTAATTATGTTGAGTCTAGACGCGCGCGCGTACGATTATATGTACATCCCTTTCGCGGATCGCATGCGGTATACATTACGTACGGTATGTGGTCGAGTTTGCCGAGGCTCGCGTGTGTACACGTTCGACCGTGTACGAGATAATACGGGGTGGCGCGGAAACACCGAACTTTCGCGACAGACGCTCGTTCCCGACGTCTGATAATAATTGAACGAAACTCGCCCCCTTTCGACGAGAGCACTTCGAGCTCTGCAATTTATGGCGGACGACGGGGTTGCGAACCTTCGATGGTCTTGACTTTTGCTGGGAAAAAAAGGACGAAAAATATTTGCACAGAATGCAAACCTTCAAATACTATTTTCTTGATCTTTTATGCTGTAGATGATTGTAGTAGTATAGCAAAGTTTGCGCATTTCTTGAAAATTTTGAGAGAAACGTATGAGAACTGTTGATAGTTTTTTAATTATTGAATCCTAAAATTGATTTCGCTAATTTTTCTCGCAAAGGACAACTATAGCAGCTTGCCCAAGTTCTGCATTTCTTAATTATACTGGTGAAAACTTGTTAAGACTATAGATTGCTCTATGTTTGTTGAATCAGTTCGCAGCGTTATTAAAATCAATTTAGATAATAACTTTGACTAGAAGTGACTGTAGAAACTTGCAAAATGATTTTATAATTCTTAACTTACTGCTAGAAACTTTTTAATGAATTCTTGGTGGGGAATAGCAATATCAGTCGTGCACCAGCCACTTGCTTATGATTATACTAGTTATTTAGTTATATTACTTATAGCCAGTAAACTAGCAATTTATTTTAGAAATATTATATAAAGAAATAATTTTAAAATTCTTGATAGCGTGACACAATAATTAATAATCATATTAACTAGCTCTCGGTGGATAAAGTATTAAGAATTCTGATTACACGAGAAAATAACTCTGCTCAAAAACGTCTGTGATTGCTCAAACGATTTGATTAGTAATTAAAATCAATTTTACTTAAGCGTTGTTTCTGAAAATGACTATAACATCGTACAAAAATCGCGCATTCTTAGACAATTCTCGCTAGTATACATCCACAATATAAAGCCTTACTTATAATAAAGCCTTACAATATAAATCTATAAAGTCTTAGAAAAGTTCATTTTCGTATCACACGCAATTGCGGACAAGTTGTTCAGCCCTCAACAGAAATCGTCCCCGTAATTCCGTGACAACTCCCCCGGACTTGCTCGGGAAATATTGACGGGTTTCTCGCAGTTGACGAACTTTGGGAGCACCCTCTATATCCTTAGCGTCGCGTAACACTCGCGAGCGGTCTCGCGCGCGTTCCTCGCACTCCGCGCGGCTTTGTGTGCTGGTGTATCGGTGGTCGATGTTTGTGTATCAAGTGCAGGACGGGAGTGGAGAAGGTAGAAAAGCGAGCCAGGGGGAGCGATAACCTGAAACGAGCCGGAAAGACTATCGACGAGTCTCGGATCTCCGAGGTGCGAACCGCGAGGCCGCCTTGAATATCGATCATTTGGTCTCGCGGGGTGCAACCGCGGCTCGGAAAAGCGCGGAAAGGAAAACGGAGAAAAAGAGGACGAACCGGAGAGGAAGAGAGTGAAATAGAGAACGAGAGATAAAGAAAGAGAAAGAGGGAGGGAGAGAGAGAGAGAGAGAGAGAGAGAGAGAAGGAGAGAGGGGAAGAGAGTGAGAGAGCGGGGGTGACGAAGGGCAAACAAATAAAGATGCATTAGCCTGCTCGGCTCGAAGCGAACGTGTCGGAAATATGAGAGAGCAGTTGGCGTGCGGCTCGATGTATACCTCCCACTTTGATCTTCACCGGCCTAACGCGAAACGCTTACGTAGGCCTCCCAGCAGCAAAAAAATGCATTTCTACGCGTTTGCCAACCTCGCCCTCTTCCTTCCTTCGGACCCTTGCCTCCGCCCTTCGTCTCCCGCTGTCCCATTCGTCCCTCTTCCCAAGACCGACCGTCCCGTCCCATCCCATCCTCTCCTCTCCTCTCCGACTGTCTTCCTTCATCTTCCTCGATTTTAGGGTCCGCAGACTCTGCCATGCGAAAGTGTCTCTGTGCGACTTTACGCGAGGAACTTGCTACTCTCGACGTCTGTCTTCAATTTTCATCGCGAAGTTACGTGGATATGTATACACAACGTTTAACACGTTATGTGACAAGTCGGTCCATGTATGAACGATTTAGGATCATAGTGGCGCAAGTCATATTCTCTTCGGCGTGAGAAACAAGGAGGGTTATTGCTCGGTGGGAAATATTCTTTACTCAGTATTGTTTATTCAGCAAAGTTGTTGCTAAGGTAACTTAGAGTCATGTTAATACGTGGGACTTTATGATTGATTTGATTTGTTGTCACATGTTTCGTGTCTTTTTAATGATTTAGTATGTATAGATCACATTTTAAGACGTAAGGGGAAATTTTCGAAATTGTGATTCACGTCAATATAATTCAAAGTAACTCATATAGGTGGCACTAATTTTTTACTAATTTTCAAATTTCATATTTTTTATGTAATATATCTAAATAAACAAAATTCTGCTGTAATATCTAGAATTAACAAAAATAAAAACACGATACGCTATAATAAATTTTAATAATCCAGTCTCAGTTTAATTAATCAAATCAACCAGGAGTGACCAACGCATATTGACTAATTTTTATTACAATGTAGATTCGAACAAATTCAGCAATTTGAAGATAAAAGAGTATGAGATTGGCCAGATCGATCGGCATGGGTTGGTTTGCAAAATGCCATACTGAACGTGTAAAGCGATGATTTTTCCTTGCTACAGTTTGTCCAACGACGAGTCACCGAATCTAAAACAGCTGCGTGTAATTGGTGTCACAGCTGCAGCTATTGGCTGTTCAAAAGCGATAAATGTTTCCCAAATGTGCGCATCGTGAATCACCGTGCATTAGTTTATACTTGTCTCGTTGCGCGGACTATAGTTGACGAGATTGAATCTTATTCCTTCAAATGGATAACGACTGATCCGAGTTGTCTTCGCCTATCATCTTCCACGATTATTGAAATTAATAGACAGTACTTCAAAAATATACGAAAACATGATATATTCGACGATTCAGAAGCGAGTTAAAAAATAAAAGTACCTATTATGACACGCTTTTCAAAGACTATAAGGTTGTCATCGATTTTATTTATTATTATTTTATTTATTCAAATTTGGAAGCGTTGTTGTTGAATATTCATACCACTGTTCGACAGATTGATATTGCTAGATGCTATAATTAATTCTATATGTATAATAAAATATAATACAAGCAAACTAGAAAAGTACTATCGTGTACTCATTATGGAACACCTTACTAATTCGTATCACGTCTTCGTGTTCCATAATAGGAATACTCAATATGGACAACGGATGCCATCTGTTCCATAAATCAGAACAGTGATAAAATTGAAGTACACGATATGAACAGTACGTTCCTGCTTAGGAACACGTGTATTCGGATGATCAGTTTTTTACAGCTGATTGTTACATAACGATATTAAGTTACCATGCGTGAATGAATTTTCAAAGAACAGTGTTCGAAGATATAAATCGAATTTTTACAACCACTTTCCGATGCTCTATCTATTTTATAACTATCTGATGTTCTATCTAGTATTGTTTATGCTACTATTTTAAATAAGAGCTAACTATTTTAAATAAGCGCCGCAATTAATCGGTGTTTCATAATAGGTACTATTACGAGAAAAAGGAGAGAAAAGGAAAGGGACGATATTGCCCCAATTTGCGGAACAAATTTGTACGGAGCACGATGGGAGATCGTTGTGTTGCATCGTACGGAGTATTTCCTGCGAGACAGAGGCGAAAAAGGTGGCGATGGGATCTCGTTCTGCGCGGCGTCTCTCGGCGGCGACGACGTTCGCGTGACGCTCGCGAATCGGCGGAAACACGGGGAACATGTGCGCGCATAATGGCCCTAATTGTGAGCCTCCGTGAAAAAGAAAAGTCTTCGGAACGGGAATTACGAGGTGGCCGTGGGGGCCCAGCGTCCCTCCGAGCGGACGTTGTGCGGCCACCGAGAGCCTCGGACCTCGACACGACTCTCTCGCATCGCCTCGACTTATGAATAGTATTCGTTGTACGTGAGTGGACCGCGTTTTATTGCTGGCGTTCACGGCAATTCTATCTTCGGTTTCCGCGATGGGATCTCCGAGAGAAAGAGAGAAAGAGAAAGAAAGAGAGAGAGAGAGAAACAGAAAGGGGGGAGAGAGGTCTTTCGATACATTCTCGAAACGAATCGATCGGTACGCATGCACGGACTCGCGCGCGAGAACGCCGTCACGCTCGGACCGAAACAGCTGATCCGTAATTAAACGATCGCCCCGGCCTCTGAAAGGTGCGTTTCATCGCTCCCGAATCGCCCGGAGAGATATTCTTCCGTTGCTCTCTTTCGTATCGATCGAGATACCTCGGCGCCCCACGGTGCTCGATCCGTAGGACAAAAGCCGAAAACACGAGGTGCGGGATCGAAAATATGCTGCACCGCAAGATATCAGAATGTAGGTTTTAAAAACGCTCACTGCTTTTGAAGAGCATACGGATTTGTTGTCAGAACTTCAACTTGAAGTTCAACTGAAATAAAGAAATATTGGCAGAATATTTGTTACTCCAATCTGTTATTTGTATGCTGGATTCAGTACCATCTTAAGACGAGTAAATAATTTGTATATTAAATACTCATCACTTTTGGTAATTTTGAATTATTATACTATACATTAAACTTTATTTTAAGATCAATTTTATTTGCTCGTGTCTATCGGAATAATAAATATCAACTGATATTGTTCAGACAGAAGATACTCAATAATTATGTGTTAACCAATCGCAACACAAAAGTGCTAAGAAATTTAGATTTGAAATTTACCAAAATATAAACTTCATTAATTTATCGAAGTTCTCAGCGTTCAAAAGAGTATGTCGGTCCTATATCGGAAGTATCAATTTCGTCCGAAATTCCCCTATAGTCCCCTATACCGTGCACCCGTACCATTTTTCCCGTACATTTCGCAGCTCGATTATCCCCGGCAGCAAGAATCGTCGGGCCAAGCGCGGCGTGTCCAACGCCGGCGTTAATTAATGCGATAAGCGCCATTGGTTTCGGCGTGCACGGCCCGGTGTAAGCTCGCTTTCGTTACAGAGGTAACGAGCTTTCGAAAGTCGCGTCGCGCCGGTCAGCCACGCGTGTCGCCACGAATTTCGAACGGAAACGGATCGACTGGCCGCATGATCGATCGCACCACGTCATCGGACGACGATTAACTGTACTCGGGGACAGAGCGAGAGGCGAAGATATGGGCAGGGTTACTAAAGTTGACCTCGCTGCTCTTCGTCGTGTCGTACGTCTGTCTTCCCAGTTGGAACATTGGTTCGCAACCTCCGCTGCCCTGCTACATTCTTTTTAAAGACCACTTTGTTCTGCGACTGATTCGTCTAAACGGATTCTGACGGCGCGCGTTCAACGCGTAAATATATCTGCGATTTCCCGTGGGACCAATTGCTTCTATCTTCGCCGATAGATTCGTTGTCATAAGTAAAGATAACGATTTCGTTCGCATTGATTAGATATAATAAGAAAATTTTGTGAATAAGTCAATAGGTACTCTTTATGTCATTTCATGTTTTCATCTCTTTGATTTCAATTTCAATAACGAAGCGAATTCTTCAAAGAAAGTGAGAAAAGAAATAAAACGTAAAAGTGAAAGGAAAAGTAAAAAGCGATAACTCAAAGGGACAAGTAGGAGCAAAGAATTCAGTGATAAAAGGTCGCCTACGCTTTTCCCAACAAATACAGCAGCGCAATAAATACTCGTTTTCTGTCGGGTCGATTTTTCCTACAGAATTGACGCGGTGAAGATCCGAATGAATAAAAGGTAAATGTATATCGGTCTCCTTCGGCAAGGCGCTGCAGACCAGAGATTAATTATCGGACCGATGCCCCGTACGAATTAGTTATCGAGTTTCCGTAAGTCAATTTCCATGTCGTTATCTGAACCTATTAGGAACGGTCGCTATCTAGCGGTGGTGGTCCGTTCGAGCCTCGACGGGGCCGGGCTAATTGAGGGTCTGCACTAATTGTAACTTTCTTTGCCGATAAGAGCCCGCTTTGTAACGGAGTCCACGGTATCTGGAGAAAAAGCGATGTTGGAAGCGCATCAATGTGTCATCGAGGCCTGCCCCTAAAACGATGTATGTACGCGGAGTAGTACAACTGGTGGATCGGGACAACCGTTGCGAGACACGTGTGACCGTGCCAGAAATTTACACTCTGCTCCCGGAAGCGATAACAATAATGACGGCACTGTCATCGCCGGCAACGTTTCGCGGCTCGGCCGACACGGCTCGTAAAAGGGTGGTATCCGGTCGTTTTGCTGCGGCCGGTGCTGCGCGTGCTCTCGAACAGGTTGTTGTCCCGCGGCAAAATTCAAATTGCCGGGGACCTAAGACACTGCGCGGGAACACCGGCTACCAATCTCGAACTCGTCGGACCTACACGCTACCGGGCCTTGATCACCGTACAGAAAGAAAACAAACCTTGAAAACTGGAGGCTGTAATCTCGTGATTGCGAGTTGCCGTTCATTCATTAAATACTAGTTTTTGTTTCGCGACTTGGAACTTATTTAGTCGGTCTTTCTGTTTTCAAAAACAACGCGACGCGTGTTGCTGTACAAAGATCACACGATTTAATTTAGTTAGACTTCTCGCCATTTTTATTATGATATATATTTCGAGTAAAAAGATTGATTCATTTCTTAGAAAAGAGTTTTTATACTTTCAACAATTTTTAAATAAAAATTACGAAAACAATTATTAAAAAATCCAAATTTACTTCTATTGTTTCTAGTAATTGAAGGTAATGGCTTCCACTACTCCTTCACCCCCCTTTTCACGATGTCATTTGTTACCTGCGAATAATTAAGTAAAATAAAAATTGCCTTAAAAGAAGCAGAGTTTTCGTGAACACGTATTCTTCATTTGACAGTTCTAATAAGCCAAGAGTACCACAATCGTACAATTTATTCCCTCCTACGTTCCAGTCACTTAATTCTAGCACAAGCGCAAAAAGCGATCGTTCTCGCGATAATCGAGCGTCGACAAAGTCAGCGACCCCTGGCCGAGGTCCGGAAATTCGATGGCCGAAAGCGACAAGTCGGTCCAATTGCCATAAGCCAGCCGGCTATCCGTGGATCGGGTGGAAAAGAGCGGAATACTGAAGGATCGGCGCGGGGTGGTTTGCGCGCGCGGATGATCGTCCGAATGCATCTTTAATTCCACGCACTTATCTCGGAATCAATTTAAATCTTGGCCGTCCGCTCGGTTCCTATATGGCGAGGACAGGCTTTGTCCGTTGCCGACGTGGATCAGCCCGTCCTCTTCCTTTCTGGTTTCGTGCCGCTTGGGTCCCGCTTGCATAAAGGCCATTGTCGCAGAAAAGGGAGGACGACCCGTCGTCCGAGCGGGCCGGTCCCCGCGACCGGGGCCCGACGAGGAGACCGAGACGGCCAAGACGATGCGACGATCCAACGTCTACGGCTCATTCAGCATGCAGTTGCCGAGGTTATCGCGCTCCACGGACGTTGATAGAATACGCATCGTCGCCGGGGTTGCGGTGCCAGGCGTCCGTGGCTGTCACCGCGTCTCGAAACTGTCAAGGTCCCCGCAGCGGGACTCGATGCGAATCAACGTCAGTCCGCGAGGACCCGTCCGCCTCCGCTTAGCTCGCGTCTCCTGTTTCATCGATGCCTCCTCTGCTCTCTCTTCTACCGCCAGAGCCGTCCTGGCAGTCTTCCCGCTTCTGAGACCGATCCCCGGTAAATTGCTGACGGAAATGCCTGCCTCGCCGGTACCCTCGTCAACCAGCCCCCGCAAGAGAAACGTTTTGGATAAATTAGGAGAGATAAGTTCGAGGGCTCGCCACCCACAGGACCCGGGGAACCTCTCCTACGATCCGGCAACCGCATCGCCACGATCGGCTGCCCCGGCGTTCCGATGACACCAGACTACCGGTTAGATTGCCCCACCTTGAGACGCATCGTTACGGATCACTGTTTCCTAATAGACACTCGCGTATTAGATACAGTTCGACGTCATAATCGCTACGTTCCTGCTTTAACTCTCCTACGGAGTGATACCAGGAACTTCTATTAATGGCTCTTATAGAGCAGACTAGAAAAATACGCGCGTATCCTTGGGAAACGAGCTCTGTAACGCCGCTTTTATAAGCTTGTTGTATGAACGGTAGTGATTAACACGGAATTACCGGAGACTGTAAAAATGTATCCGCTGAATTATTAATATGATTGAGAGGGATAAAGTAGAAGACGGAAACGGTGCATTGAAAGATTAATTATATCGTAGAGTAACATATAAATAAGTAATAAATTGCGGAAACTCTCAAAGTAAAGCATTACTATACCAATATTTATTTATATTTATTTACTTAATTTTTAAATTCCTCTTGCAGATACGATTTCACCCTTACGCAATTAATTTCACGAGAAACACTATTTTAGAGTACTCATAGAATTAAGTGAACAAAGATTCCAAATAGGGTGACAAAAAATAATTATCCGAGCCTAACATAGACCCGAAACACCATAGAATAGTTAACCCTGACCATGGAATAGCTAATGCCTTCTAAAAGAACACCAAGACTTTCAACATTCACGAGTAAGCTATCAACGAGCAGATTTTCCGTTTTGGTCCTTTTCGCGGAGTCGCGGGACTCGCGCGCGAACATCCGGCCGATTTTTCGATCCGGCGCACCCTTATCGATCTCAACCGTGCCGACAAGCAGGAAGCCAGTCCGCGTACCCTAACTAACTCGCCGGCGGAGATCTAATCGCGACAAGAGCGAACGCCTGTTGCATATTTGAAACGAATCCATATCTCGGCGTAAACTCGGCGGGGAACAAATAGATTCTACGATTCCCCGGTTCGACGGCATCGCGGGGCGGGTTAAAGGGGGGGAGGGGGTGATTAAGGAGCCCGGCAGGGCAGCATCGGAACACGAATCGCGTATAAATAACGGGCGAAGGAGGGAAGGGGGGGGGGGGGGGGAATGGCTCGCGGCCGTTCCCATCGACGACCGCGTTTGCTCTTGCTTGATGGAGCGGCTGTCGTCGGGTACCCGTTCTCGTTCATCCCGGGGCCCGGGGAGAGCACGAGCGACCTCCGCGAGCCGGGTTCCAGGCACGAAAGTGAAACGAAGTGGTTTCCCGGCCCCGGGAGTGATTCCTCGCGCGAGTAAACCCGTTAACGCCTGCTGCTCGGTGGCCCGCCGCATCGGGCGTGAACGCGTGTCTGCCAGTGGTAAACCGACGCTCTTGACCCGTTGATAGCGCTCCGTTCAACTGCTACCGGAAGCTTTCAACTTCCCGAAATACCTCGTCCGCCGCAACCAATGTCCTGCCGCTCAGGAAATGCTGTTCGAGTATTCGGATGTATTCGGTGCCTAGGGTGGTGGATCCAGTCAATGCGGGGTGGCCAGTTACTGCGCCTTTTGTCTATTTCCAGGCACAATTAACTTTATGTTTATCGTATATGACAGCAATTTTTTTTATTTAAACTCGGTAACTCGTTTACTCGTTAAAATTGAACATACGAAAGTTGGGAATTTTTAAAATATTACAAGATTTATTTCAAGTAAAATAACTTGCAATAGATCGTACTAAAATAAATCGTTCCAGGTAGCATGTCACAATGATTACTCTTTATTTTAATTTTTGTTATTCACTAGACTGCGAATTTTATTTATTTATACTAAATGGGACTAGTCGCAGTTTAATACAAGGATTAAAGCAATTTAAAGATGTCAATGTATTACGTTTAATCAGCTAAAACGATTCGAGAATGAGTAGGTCTAGTAATCGGTGAATGAGTACCACGCTTAGGAATCGCGCGCTCGTCGATTTTCGCTTCGTCAGGGCGAGGATAGGTTGTAAACCGTTCATTAATGAATGGAGGCAGCCGATAAGCCGTGCCAGGGTGGCCCAGCGATCGCGACCAGTGTAAATCTCGTCTAACTCGGTAAACTTCCTCGCGTCGTCGGCTAGAACAACGTTCTCTATTGTGCGGTATCTCTGGCTGCGCCGCGGCAAGATAATCCCTGAAGAAATAGGTTACACCGGTTTTATCAGCCTCTTCAGTCTCTATGACGTCTTGGATTCTCGCGGCGACGGCGACGACGACGGCGACGACGACGGCGACGACGACGGCGACGCCTGTCGAGGAGCCGCGGCGATAACGCGGATCGCGACGCCAAGATCGTCCGCGCGCGCGAGACCTTTTCACCGCTTTCATTGACGAGCACGCGAGACGCCGCTACATTGTATACACGGCTCGCCGCTATCCGCATTGTATCCGGAAATTGGAACGCTTTAGAATGGATCGGGAGAGGCGACGCGTTCTCTCTCTCGTCTTTCAGACGACGACTTTCACCCGTATCCGTCCCGATAAAACGCTTCTGCTTTCGAGTGTCGTTCGTCTCCCGTGACGACCACCTCGCGCGATCTCGAAACCGCGAGCTCGTAGCCGAGAATATTTTGGTTTTGGTATACACATAGGTGGAATTGCTGCGATTCGAGATTGATTTTATACGCGAGGCAACATTAAGAGTGTCTCGGGAAATTTATGGCAGCTCCAGTTCCGCTACCCTTATCGATACAGTGGATTCATTTCAGCCACATTTCATCCAGACAGTTCTGCTGGCTTTGCGACGACAGGTCATTTTTTCACTTTTCAGTGGCTGTTGCTTGATTATACGTGAA